>NC_056731.1:945442661-945462661 GCF_019279795.1 Protopterus annectens | reverse complement strand
AGAAAAATTGCTAGACTAGTCATCCAGGAGGTCCCACCAGACCAGGCAGTATTTGGAATTTGCTAAAGGCTCTCTTTAGCTCCAAAGAAGATAGGGGACCCGAGGTAAATCAATTTTGGATCCAAGTTGTCTGAACCAGTTTGTCAAGAACTCCAAATTCCAGATGGTCACAGTGCAGTCCATTCTGCCCTCCAGGACAACTGGATGTCTTCAGTATGTGTCTTGAAGATCCAATAATGACACGGATAGCATCAGATATCATGGATGGGTCACTGATTTGACCCTCTGATCAGAGCTGGCAAAGTGAGCAGCAGCCCCTGGACTCAAGTGCTTCTTTCTCCCTTCCTGCTACCCATGATCCTCAGATCTTGTTTGCCACAGTCGTAAACTTTTGGTTCCTGACCTTGGGCAAGTATTGACTTTTTTTAAAAGGGTTTTTTCTTCTGTCTCTTAGTTTAGTGTTTAACTGTATCCTTAATGGTTTGTTTTAGTAGTGTAGTTTTACAGTCGGGCTTCCTCCCTCCTGTGGTTGGTCTCTGGTGGTGGGTCCTTTCCTGCCTTCCCTTTTCTTTTGAAGTGTATGTTGTGCCTGTGTTAAGTATTAACAGAGAAGCCTGTGGGCTTCAAACACTGCTCCTCATGCTGTCACAAGTTGGCCTCTGCAGACGCGCGTGGGAGTGAGTCTACTGTCTAGGAGAGCCCTATTTAGAGGTGGAGTGCGACATTTGTGCTGGATTCAACCCTCTGGCTCTCCTAGACTGTAGAAACAAGCTTCTACTAAAGGGCTTGGCCTGGGGGGGGGGATCCAAAGAGGAAGCATTCTTCCTCCAAGGATCACTCAAGTGGCCCAGGCTCTGTGATTCTAAGTGCTCAGTATCACAGTCCAACCTGGGGGGGGGGGTTGCCTCTAGCTACTTTGGCTCAGAGAGCCTCTGCTCCTACGGCTGGCTCTAAACCCTGCAGGACTGGCAGGGTCTCTGATTCGACTGAGGGGACCAAGTAACCATAGTCTCTGACAACTTTGGGTCAGGCAGGTCTTCGGCAGGCCAGCCCGAATCTGCTGGTTCTGTCCTTTGCTCTGGCCTAGTCTGATTTCTCGGCGCCAGCTAGAGACTTATTGTGGTAGACTCCCAGTTAGATCCCAGTCCTTGGATCCAAAGTGGCAAAGCAGGTCCTCTTCCAGGGACTGTAGACTGTGCACCCACTCTGGTCACACCTCTTGTTTCATCTAGGTCCACCAGAAGTTTGCTTCCCTCAAATGTGGACCAAATGAGGAGTTTCCTCGAAGCCCAAATGGAACTGTGTTTACTTCCTTCCCCTTGGCTGTGAGCCTAGGGGTCCCTCTCCCACCCCTCTGCTCCTCTCTCTGATTCTAGCTCGTTTCCCCAGGTTCAGGGGTCGTCAGTGGCAGTGTCGGGGAGCACCCCTACTCCCACGCCACCTTGTTGGGGTCAGCTTTTCCCTTGGTCAGGCCTTAGTCTCGTGCCCTTGATGGCCACCTGGGGGTGGGTTTGGGTCTGAAGCTTTCGGATCGTGCTCTACCCTTGGGGGCTTCAGTCTTGGACAGCTCAGGATGGATATTGTCTGGGGGTGTGGTCACTGGGTCACCCCCCCACACACACGCCCAGCCTCTGGTGGGGGAGGGGGCCTTGTCCAATCCTTTAGCTTTTCGGGTGACAGGTCCGTGTCCGGTTGGTCTGTTTCCTTCTAAGCTTTGAACCCTATATTACCTGGTTCCATTTTAGGTGGAGTCCTTGTCTTTGGCTCCAGAGTCTGCCACCCCATGATCGCCTTCAGAGGGGAGTTACCCCATTGGGGTTCCCTCAGGGGTCTTGCAAGAGGAGGTACCTTGACTCCCCACAGGAATTGACAGATGCCACTGAACCTCCAGAGGAAAATGTCCTTCGGTGACATCCTTAATCCTCAGAGTGGGGCGGTTGGACCCCTCCCCAACCCCATCCTCCGAGGAGTGTGTTCCTGAGGCGTTCGGGGCGAGCCCCTCTACCTCCTTGATGCCCCTGCCCCAGCTGACTAGTTGGTCCAGTTAGTGGCCAGCAGGGTTTGGAAGGAGCTGGACACAGTGGAACCAGTGCCAAAAATAGCAATTCCTTACCCCCCTTAAAGAGATGCCCTTCTGCAGCAAAGGTGTACTGGTGGATGCTATTGTGGTTGCCACGGCTACCAAGGAGGAGTTTGCAGAACTGAGCTCCTCTGTCCATCCAGGGAGTCTATGGTGATGGACCGATTCGGGAAGCATGTTTACACCTCAGCCACATTTGGACTGAGGGCAGCTAACTACATGACACAAGTTACCCAGCTACAAAGGGGCTTTGTGTCAGAGCTCTCCACGTCCCTTTCAGAGTTATCTCTGGAGAGCTTGACAGTTTCTCCAAAGCTCATGACTCACCTCCCTAGCCAATGCTTTGAGGTTGATCTCAAACTCTCTTTAGAGGCTGTCTCTAGGGCTGCGGGTACAGGCATTACCATAAGGCTCCACATCTGGCTCTGCGGCCTTCACTAATGCCCCTTTTGATGGGTCAACCCTCTGAAAGAGACCTTGACCTGCAGCGAGTAGGGAAGTAAGACATTGTTGGCGGTCGGGATCAAGTTTGCTACTCCCCAACAGTTCTTTTCTAAGACTCTGAGGGGCAATAAGAAACTGGTGGTTCTGCAAGTCGCAGTCTTCCCTCCAGAATGCTCCACAGGATCCCTCTTCTTTTGGCTGGGGTAGGGGGTTCGATAGGAGCTGCCCTAAAAGCAGAGGGAAGTCTGCAAAATAAGGGATTCCAAGAGCCTTTCTTGGAAAAGCCCCAGGAGCTCCCCTGAGGTGCTGCCAGACTGCCCTACCCTGGAGAAAGTCTGGTGTGTGATATCCTTGCACCAACTGGCTTGGGCTGCCATCACCCTGGACCGGTGGTTACTAAACATTTGTATCCAGGGGTTATGTTATCCCGTTCAAATCCCCACCATCACAAAGGTGACTCCCGGATGTTCCACTCTGCCAAAAGGGAGTTGGCTCTGAGGTCCACAACCTCCTTTAAAAAGGACCATGCAAAAGGTCCCAACAGGATAGCTAGGATCCAGAACTTAGTCTTGCTGCTTTTTAGTGCCAAAAAGAACAGGACCTTCATCCCATCCTGGACCTCAGTTAACTGACTTAGTTCAGAGGTCTTAAGTTCTGGATGGTCACTGTTCAGTCAATTTTTCCGCTTCTGCGCAAGGATGAGTGGATGTGCTCCATAGATCTCAAGGATGCGTTCTGTCACATTAAAATAGATAAACACTCCAGGAGACTTCTGCGCTTCCGGCAATCACTATCTGTTCAGGGCCCTGCCCTTAGGTTTCACCTCGGCCCCCCCCCAGTGTTCACCAGATGTATGGCAGTGGTTGCAGCCCATCTCCAGCTGCAGGGATTTCAGGTCTTTCCATATCTGGATGATTGGCGCTCTACAGCTTCCACAAAGAATCTTCTTCAAGCCTTGGATGTCACTCTGACCCTTTTTAGAGACCTAGGGTTACAGTGAATTTTCTGAAGTCTCACCCCCCCCCCCCCTGTAAAAAATGCTGGAGTTCATAGGGGGTGGTTCATGACTGTGTCAGAGACGGCTCTTTATCTCTTGGCAGAGTGGCCACCATCCAGCAACAAATCTGCTCCATTTTGAAATAGGACAGAGTCCCAGCCCATCTCGTTCTTCAGGTTCTGGGGTTGATGGCTGCATCCATCCAATTGGTTCCCCTGGCCAGACTCTACATGTGGGTGCTCCAATGGACTCCGGCAGTACAATGGTCTCCTTGCCTTCATCCGATGTCTGAGATGATCAGCGTTTCCAAGGTATGCAAGCATCATCTTGGTGGTTCAGACCCAGGATCTCCTGTTGGTGGAGACCCTTTTGCCTTACTCTGTCCCAAGTCAGTGACCACAGACACCTCTCTGGTGGGGCATTTCTGGGAAGGATGGTCCAAGGCACGTGGACCCTGTTGGAGACTGTTACACATGAATGTCCTTGAGCAGTCCTGACATTGCAAGCCTTCCAGAACTTTATCCCTATTGGCACAGTAGCTGTTCAGACAACATGTCAGTGGTCTGGTATGTAAACAAGGGGGAACACAGTTCTACCCTCTGTGCAGAGAGGACAGAGTTTGGGAATGGGCAGTAGCCTTGGACCGCTTTCTTTTTACAACACATCCCTGCTGAGTCCAACGTTCTAGTAGACGAGCTGAGCAGGATTATCCCGAGTCCTCAAGTGTTCCCCCTGAATCTGTGGTGAACCAGATCTTTAGCAGATGGGGATCCTGTACTGCGACCTGTTGGCGTCTCAGGGCAGTCACAAGTGTAGCACTTTTTTTTTTTTTTTTTTTTTTGGCCTTTATTTCCCCCCTCTGGGGGAGTCCCCCAGGGATGCTCTCACTCGCAGTTGGCTGCCGGGTCTCCTTTATGCCTGTTCTCCAATCCCCAAAGTTCTGCAGAAAGCACGGTGCCTGAAGGCTGAGCTTATCCTTATTGCCCCCTCTTGACTTTGGCAGATGTGGTTCTTTGGTCTCGTCTGAAATATCCGCCTTAGATATGAGATCTGGCTCTGGATCTTTCTTTTTTCCCACGCAGGGGGGCTTCTTCCTTCCAAAATGGTGACCATCAGCCAAACCAAGTTATCCTTCCCTGGTGAAGGATGTTTTAGCTTCTCCGCCTTCTACCAAGATAGTCTATCTCATCAAATGGAAGAGGTTTTCTGTTTTTGAGCTCGCCAGAGGGACCTGGATCCCTTTTCGGCCCCCATGTCTGCTATCTTGTCCTTGTCTTGTCTTTCACCAATGGGTGAATTTTTCTACAATAAAGCTTCAGCTGGCACCAATATCCAACTTCCATCTGGTCATTAGTCTGGTCTTTGTTTTTTTTTTTTCAAGATTATCTAAAGCATTTCTAAAAGTATTTTATTTATTTTTTTCTTAATTTACCCTCCCTTGAAGGACCCTTCCCCTCTGTGGGATATTGTTTGGTACTGCAGTCTTTGACCCTTCCCCCGTTCAAACCTGCAGCAACTTGTGAAATCAAGTTCATGTCGTAGAAGACTGCCCTTTTAGTTGCTATTACTTTCGCCAAGAGGATTTCTGAATTGCAAGCCCTTTGTGTAAAGCCCTCCATTATGGTTTTTCATAAGGACAGGGTTTCTCTTGGAACCAATTCTTTTGTCCCCAAGGTGGCTTCAGAAAATAACCTGAATCGGTGTACACAGCTTCCAGTCTTTTTCCCCAATTATTCTAACAAAGGCTAGTATCAGCTGCATTGTCTGGATGTGCATGGACTGCTACGTTTTTATCTAAAGTGTGACCAATTGTTTGTAGCATTTTCTCAGGCCAGGATAGAGAAGGCCATATCAAAAGTCTCCCCCTCTGTGATTGTTTCTTGCATAGGGCATTCTGTCAGCTTAACAATGATTTGTCTAGCCCTTTTAAAGGCCACTTTACTAGGTCTGTGGCTACTTCCTCTGCGTTCTGGGCTAGGACATCATTGGATGACATGTGCTGCGGCCACTTGGTCAAGTTCTCATACTTTTGACTCGCTAAGTTGGATCTGGTGTCAATGGGTAGGGCATCCTTTGGTTCTGCTGTGCTCTGGCATGTCCTTCCTTGAGGCCTTCTAGGATTTTGGGTAGCTAGGGACTGACCCATCTGTGAACAATGACAGCATCAGATAGCTATGTACTTACCATAACTTTGGCATCTGTGCTATCCGGTATCATCATTCCCAACCTCAGTCCCCCTTCTGGTGGCCAAGTGAAGCTTGGGGGTGTTGTGTGGTCTGTATTTCTGAGTAATCTAGGTCCATGTGTAGGACAATTCCTTAGCAAACTGAGTATTATGGGTATCGGGGAAGTGAGAAGGGAGGAGCTTGAGCTCAGGAGCTGCTGCTCACTTTGCCGACTCTGATCAGAGGGTCGGATCCATGACCCGTCTGTGATAGTGACACCAGGTATCACAGATGCCAAGTTATGGTGAGAACATCGCATCAAAATGAACAGGTGTGCTCGAAGGTGTGTGTTGCCAGTTCAGAGCCCTGCCTTGGGTCTCACAAGGCCCCCAGGGTGTTCACCAGATGCATGGCAGTGGTAGCAACTCGCTTGAGACTGCCTGGATTCAGTGTTTCCCTATTTTTATACTGGCTCCTTACTGCACCAACCAGGCATCTAGTGATAACAAGCCAGAGATTTACTTCACTTGGCACTCTCGCTGGTTGGCAGTCAACATGCAGAAATCTTCAGCCAGTTCAAGTAATAGACTATGGTGGCTTTCTTGGGCAGTCAGTTGTCTAGCTTTTCTGCCTTAAAACAAAATTCGTGCACGGAGGTCACACGTCAAGCAGGTTTTCTTTAGATTCATAGGTTAGTACTAGGCTAATTGCCCTTGCGAGCCATTTTAAGCCTAGCAAATTATCCCTTGTGAGACTCTAACTCTGCACCTTGGGTTTGTAAGTCAAACACCTTAACCATTAGGCCACCCTCCTAACCCAAAATATATACCTTCAATTTGTAAAGCTCCTGCCAGTGGTGAGAATCAAACCTTGCGATTGAAAGGCATACACCTTAACCACTGCACCACTTGGCTTTTCAGGTAAAGAATGACAAGGTTTGAACCCAGGACCCTTTGCATCATAGTCAAAGTACAGAACCACTAAGCCAGTGCCCCTGGTAAGATTGATCCTCAAAGCATTAGTTTAGATGACTGCATCTATAACGGATTCCCACTGCTCCGCTTTACACATGAGAATTCTCTAATGGATTCTAGCAGTGCAATGGTCCTTTCATTGCGATCACTCGTCACCCCATAAAATTTAAGTGTGCCGAAATTCTCCTTTGGTGGACCCACTCAGAAGAGATCGAGCTAGGCTGTCCATTTATCCTTCCCCCTCAGCACCATGTTGACCGACAGATCGAGCTAGGCTGTCCATTTATCCTTCCCCCTCAGCACCATGTTGACCGACTCCTCCCAGTTGGTGGGGGGCATTATTTGGGACACTGAAGGCACACGGTCAATACAAGAGACCAATCTGCATATCTGTGTACTAGATGAGAGCGGTGCTTCTAACATGGCAGGCTTTTCAGAGCTTTCTCCAGATAGTGTTGCAGTACAAATGGACAACCTGTCAGTGTAGTCTACTACATCAAGTGGGGGAACCAGATCCTACCCTGTTTTGTCAAAGCAGTGAGGGTGTGGTAATGGGCTGCCTCTTCCAACCACTTTCTAGTAGCAACGCACATACAAGTATGGTTTCTCTTCCTTTGGTCTTTCCTACTTTGCCCCTTTTGTATGCTGGATCCCAGTCCAGACCTCCGGTCTCTCCCATCTGGACAAGGTCACCCAGATAATGCAGGCCTCAAGATCGCACGTTTCTCCAATTCTGATGGCTAGACATTCCAGTCTTTTTCTCTCCATTTGGGAAAATCCTGGTCTCTTCCTATAAAGCTTCTACTAGAAAAGTTTACAAGAGTAAATGGAAACTCTGTTTGGGCTCATTGGAAACAATTGGATCCCTTCACTGATCCGGTTCCAGCATTTCTAAACTTCCTTGCTTAGGTTATTCCAGGACAGAGCAAGGTTTTCCAATTAAACTTTAATTGGCAGCTATAACTTCTGCAAAACTGGTATCTGAAGTCCAAACTCAGTCTTCTAAACCACCATGTTTGGTTTCAGACACGACTTTATGAAAAATCAATCTGCCAGTTTTTTTCCCAAAATTTTGAAAAATAGTGCACCCTTCATCTTGATGTACATAAACAATTGCGCTTCTGCCTGGACAGAGCCAAGGCGTTCAGGAAGTCTGTACAACTATTTGTTTCCTTTTCTTAAGAATGGGAAGACCAATTTCAAAAACTACCCTGCCTAAATGTGTAACAGCCTGCATTTTCCATATTTATTCCTCAAAAGGTATTGCCTTACCTAAACAACTGAAGGCACACTTATTGTCTACTTCCTCAGCCTTATGGGCAAGAGCCTCTGATATTTATGCAGCTGCCACCTAATCCAATAATCTTACCTTTTATTGCACTTTACAAAAGTAGACGCAATTTTCAGAAATGGAGCTGCCTTTGGTTCTGCTGTGCTGTGTAAGATCCTTCCATGAGTCACCCAAGGTTACTGTAGCTGGGGACTGTCCCATTCATTGAGAAATTAATGAAAATGGCATCAGAAATTATGTACTCTCCATAATGCTACATCTGTGTCCATTTTCATTCTTAAGCTCAGCTTGCCTCCCACCACCTGCTATCCTTTAATCGTGGGAGAGACCTGACTGAGGAATGGTTAGGAACCGTAGTTCTAGTTTGAGCTCCTGGTCTTAATCTGTCACATTCCTGTCACAGTATGATTATCTAAATATAGCAGCAAACTGAGTACAACTTCCAGGTATTGTAATGGTCATGGGCATTTTGGCTGAGAGGCGCTAAGGTTTGGATCCTAGAATCTGTAGAAAGTGGCAGTCTGATCTCATTGGATCCAAACCCATTTGCTGAAAAATGAAAATGGACAGCACAGATGGAATGTTGTGGTGAGTACATTACACCTACATGGCTTCCCCAGTTATAAAGCTAAGTAGCGCAAAAGTTCCTTGGGAATTACCCTTGGCTTTTGTTTTTCTGTTAGGATTATTCACCCTTTCTCCAGTAGTTTACATTTACCAGTTCTCTCGTTCAAAATGTAATTCACTACTTCAGTCAAGCGGATAACCCTCTCTGTTCTCATGTTGCAGTATTTTAATGTGGGATCCTCTGCCAGAGGTGACCTGAACGTCCGGCTCAAATGCTTAATCTGGCTGCTGTATGGCGAGTGGGACATTACACACAGGGACCATAAACCAGGAACATATATGCACAGACCTCAGAATTGTTTGCAGCAAGTCTGTCTGGTCGCTTGTTCTGCTCTGCACAAGTGACTCCTGATAAGTACCCTGTTGCAGAATTTTTTTTTTTTTTTTTTGCTAGCTTAGGTTGCTGTATAATTTATCCTTGGCTGTTTCCACGTATGCCCTCTAGGAAGGGGAAAAGAAGTGCAGCCCTAAAGCATTTAGTTGAGAACCAACAACTCTAGCATGTTAGCTCCCAATTCCATACTCAAGGTATCAATTTCGGTAGAAAAAGGCTGAAGTAGCTAGGCCAAATGCTGTGCCTCATAGTATAGACGTCCACACTATCTGCTGGTCTAAACACTGAGGTACGTCCAATAGGCTTGGTGACTTTGGCAGGTACTGCTTTGGATGCCACCCTAAAGGCAGGTACTGCTTTGGATGCCACCCTTTTCTCCAGCCTGCATGTCTGTGGAGGTACTAGTGACACCTGTCTGAGGGGGGAGCACCAGATTCGCCTGAACAGCTAGCGTTGCCATCTGTTACCAAGGAAGGTGCTTCTAGTCTAGGCTGACATCTGACACTAGGCCTTCACCTACTCAGCCAAGACCTAAGACGACTACTCATAAAAGGAAACTGAAGTCCAAGCATCAGTCTCAATCAGAAGATTTGCCTGGTTGGTAGGCATTTTCCCAATCTCTTGGGCCTTCTTGCACCTGAGGCCTGCTTCTCAAACTCCTGCTCTTCCAACCTGGAGTCCCAGGGCTGCTTCTGTGGGCCTATTGCCACAGACCCATGAGGAAGATTCTTCTGAGCCCCTCTCCTGTGTTTCACAGTTGGCTTCTCTGGAATACTGCTCTCCTGACTATGATTCCTTGGAAGGTGATTTCCCCACCTGAGGACATCACCTTTGGGGAAACTGTTTCCACAATGAGGGAATACTTTTAAATAGATTCCACACAACTGACAGAAGTACAAAAGAGGTATGAGATTCTGCAGATGGAATCCCCCTCCCCCTCCGCTATACCTCCAGTAATCCCAGCCTATTTGGACGCTTTTGCCTCTGCTTCCAAGACTCCAGAGTCTCAGCCACCTGCCCATGACAGACCAGACAGGTTCTATAAAGTCCCTGATGACTTCAAATTCCTTACTAAACCTCCCATGGCAGACCCAGTTGCTGTCCTCAGCAGTCCAGACAGCTACCCTCCTCTTCCCTCCTCAGATGAAGATAGCAAAGCTATGGTCAGGATAGGAAAAACTTTTTTATACTTCAACTCTGGCCTTTAGAGCCATTAATTACCAAACTTGTATGGTAAAATAATGTTTGGACCTAGTTTTACAAGCCATGGCTCTGTTGTCCTCCATTCCAGATTCTCCCACCAAGCCACAAGCTGCCTCTAAACTTTGTTTAGCTGCACTAAGTCACTACACACACAAATGCAGATGTGATTCTGCAGAAGCATTCGTTCTTCGTAGGTACTTCTGGCTCAGGCTACAGTCACTGCCAGATGACTTTAAAAACAAGATTATGGATGCCCCTCTTGACAATAAGTTCCTCTCTGGGGAAAAGAATTGTTCAGAAATCTGCAGAACAAGGAGCTGCAAGACTTCAGGCACCTCTTTGTCTCGCTAGTGCTAAAGTTTCACAAGCTACCCTGCCTAACAAAGTTTTGTCAAGAAAACCTCTGCATCTTTTAAAGTCCCAGAAAAGTTACCTGGGAACCTTTTTCCAGACCTAGCACCTCTCCAACTAATCAAAGGCGACCCTTTTGTGACAGGCCTAACAATATGTGACACTTAGAACCCCCCTTGCCTCCTTCCCCACCTCTTGCAAGGTCTTCCCCAGTGGAAACAAATCGCCTCAGAAAACTGGGTTCTATCAATTGTGGAAAAAGGGTATTTTATGACTTGGCAGGAAAAAACTTTCCTCAAAAAGGTATACCCCTTCCTCTAAAAATCCATCTCCTCTCTCAAGTGACTTAAAGATCTGTTCCTACAGGGCACAGTAGAAAGGGTGCCCCCAGGACAGGAAGGTCTAGGCTTCTAGTCCCAAGAAAGGAGGGCCCATGGAGACCCATCCTGGACCTCTCTAAACTCCTTTCTGTATGTACCTACTTCCGCATGCTTTCCCTGCAAAACCCTTCCATTCTCTTCATTCATTGGGCACTTTAGACCTGAAGTAGGCTTGCCTTCACATGTGTCCCAGCTTTTCACAAATTCCTGTATTTTGCAGAGTAATCTTCACGGTCTGTTTTACTACCATGCCCTTTGGTTTGCCTACAAGCACCATGGGTATTTACAAAATGTGTAGTTCCCATAGTGGCCTTTTGCAGAACAAAAGGCATCCAAATCTTTCCCATACATGGATGACCTCATTCAAGCAGAGTATCCAAGTACCCTGCAAAGACACCCTCTGTTCAAAATTTCCCTCCTCTAAAGCGTGGGATTCAGTCAGCCTTCTCAAGTCCTCCCTTATTCCTTCCCATGTCCAGATTTTCTTGGGTTGCAGAATAAGAACTGATTTGAGGGCCTTTCTCCCACCAGAAAAGGTCACTTCACTGACCAACTTTCAAAAACTGCTAGTCAGCTGCATTTCAGCCAGGGATTACCTTAGTCTTCTGGATGTCCTATTCACATGTTGCAGTATTTTGTGTATATGGGTGTTCTCCTCCTCTTGTTATCCGAACATCCAGTGAGTTTACAAAAGATTTGTCACTGTGTGGTGTGTGGGGATGTCTGACATAGCTAGCAGACCGTGGGCCATAAGTGACTTCTGCTCTCAGCAGTCCTTGGAACTTCTCAGCTGCCAGTCATATGTCAGATGTTCCTGCTTTACTGGCTGGCTGATTTCTACAGAAGTCAGATAACTGCCCCATTAGGGAACCTTCTTTTAGTCATTGTTTTTCTAATGCTTCTTTCATGTCGTTAAAGGGCAGGTAAGTGTGGCTGTTGGATACCTTACAAAGATGCCCACGATCAGTGCTTGTTTTGTTCAGGTAGGTTGCACGATTACAAAGCCTGCACCATCTGCCAGGCATTTGTGTCCTAAACTTTGTAGCAGACTTCATGTGCTTAACTTGTTTGGAAAGCCAACGTCTCAGTTAACGTTGGGTATGGAGGTGTCCACCAACTTGCCTACTGAACCGCCAAAAAAGCCAAGACCATCAGGCCTACTACTGCCACGGTGCCTCCAGTCTGCGGCCATCTACTTCACTGAATGTTCTGACTCTGCTGCCTCTGGTACAGCAGGTACCTATACAGAAGCCTCGCAATCTTGTGCAGAGAGCACGTCCGCAGGTGCTTTTCAGATGTCTGTTTGACACCAAGAGGGAACCTGTGTTTTTGGTAGTACTGTCTGATCCCCACATTCCTTTACAGTCTTGACACTAGGTCTTCCTCTGTTCTGATGCCTGCTGGGCTGAAGCTAAAAAAGCAGCAAAAGAGGAACCATGCATCTCCAGTTACTGAAAGTACTCTGGATTGGTAGGCTTTCAGCCAAAGCCTCTTTAATGCCTTTATGGCCTACCACCCCTGGAATTGCCACAATTCCTCTTCCTATCCTGAGCCCCAGGCCTCAGAGATCCCCCTCACATGGAAGAGGAACAACTTTCTGAATTTTTTTTTTTTTTTTTTTTTTCCCCAGAAGAATCCCTCTCGTATGCCTCCCAGCTGCCTTCTCCCTTAGGATATGATTCCCCAGAGGAAGAATCTGTTGATCCTGACTCCCCAGCAGAGGATCTAACTTTTTGGAGAACCCTATAGCTAAAGTGAAGCATTTTAAGTGGGAATCATCAGAAATGACAGGGGTGCAAAAGAGGTGGTATGACCTTAACCAGATGGATTTCCCCAACCCGTTCTGCTGTTCTCCCTTGTTTCTGCCTTTTTGGATGCCTTCTTAGCATCTTTAACCAAAACTCCCAATTGCCCCACGCAGACCTGATGGGTTCTAAAGTGTCCTTGAATCAAGCCATCTACCTGCCAACCTTTTCCAATACAGGAGACAGTGATGAGTACTTCATTCCCTGGAAGTGCACAGATGGAGCTGATTCTATCTGCACAAAACCAGGTCCATCAGACAGGCAGACAAGCTGTTTCTCCTTTCACCCCAGGGCCCTGGGGGAAAGTATCAAAGCAAACAATTTCAACATGTATTTCAAAGACTATTACCTTCTGCTACAAACACCACGGTAAATCCATGCAGGGTACTGTCAAAGCACACTCCACCAGGGCAATGGCCTCTTCTGGGGTCTTCAGGGATTTGGGCACTTCCCGTATTCTTGAAGCAGCCACTTGTCTTCTGTGCATACCTTCACCGAACATTACACGTTAGACTGCATTTCTAGGGCCAGAGCTAGATTTGCCAGGACTATCCTACATGGATACCTGGAGAATTCTACTAGGCCGCCGCCTCCTTCCTTAGTGAGCTTTGACACTCCCCTATATGTACAGAATACTGCAACATGTGAATAGGACATAGAAAAGTTGTGTAAAATATTACCATAACCATACATGTCCTTCACTTCCATGTTGCATTATTACTTCTCGTGATACAGCAGGCCCCCTTTTTGGATGGCACTGTACTGGCATTATCCTTTGGACTGGTTCCCACTGGAGTGGTAAGTTCTGAGGACTGGTGCGTGCAAACTTCACTTCTATGGCCCATGCTGTGCTAGCCACGTCAGACGATCCCACACACAATACAGTGAAATCTTGTGTGCTGGGTGACGTTCAGGTATACTTACAGAATACTGCAACATGGAAGAGAAAGACCTCTATGGTGGTTAAGATTTTACACAACTTTTGTGTCTGATGGCAGCCAGGCTACACATGGTGTCAATGGCTTTTGAAGAATGTATGGTCCCAGCATGCCCATCCACTAGTTTCAGGTGCTATTACTTCCCTGTCTAAAGGAAGAAATCAGGTGGTGGATTCACCTCTCACTGCAGTTCAACAGATATACACAGATGCATCAGATCTGCGGTGGGGGGCCACTATGAATGGACTAGAGGTGTAGGGCCAGTGGGGCCCCCACCTTTGGAAAACACAATCAGGGAAATGACTGCCCTTCTCCTAGCCCTAAAGGCATTCCTTCCCCTCATATAGCCAGGTCCCTGAAAATCTTTACAGAAAACACCACAGTCCTGTGGTACATTAAAAAACAAGGGAGGACAGAGTCTTACTCTGCAACTGGCCATCTAAGCATGGGAGTTGGCTACCCTCTCCAAGGTAAAACTGCAGGTAGTTTACATCCCATCACAAAATGATCAGGTGGATGCTTTCAGCAGATCATTGTTTCATAATCACAAATGGATGTTACACTGCGGTGTTTTCCTGGACAACCATAGATGGATCTGTTTGCCTCCCCTCAAAGATGGCTACAGCTATTTTACTCAAGGTCCCTCTCCCCACAAGCCTGGAGAGAGGATGTGTTCAGAATTTCCTGGAAGGGGAGGTTTCTGTATGCATTCCCCCCTTCCCTCTTGTACAGAAAGTCATGCTGAAGATTTAGCAGGAGAAGCCGAAAGTCTTACTGGTGACCCTCTTGGCCAAGGCAGCACTGGGTTCCCCATTTTGTCACTAGCCACAGGCAGTCGCCACAAGTTACCTCACAAAGTAGACCATCACACAGAAGGGATCTTATCCACCCACACATACAAACTAGCAGACTAACCCTTTATGTGACATTTTATCCCATTTAGATAGCTTTACTCCAAGGACATGCTATCTGTCCTGCAGGAGGCCAGGAAACCCACTAGCAGGAGATCCTACTTATCCAAATAGAAAAGGTTCTCCACTTGGTGTATTCACAGACATCTAAATCCCCTTTCAGGCGGAATATCTCTAGTTTTGTCTTGGGTGAGCTCCTAAAATCTGAACTTTCATACTCTGTGAAAGTCCACTTGTCAGCTGTCTTAGCTTGCTTACCTCTCAATCCACCATTACTATCCTGATTTAGAGATGAACCTCTCTCTCAAAGGGGTCCTTTGCATCCGACCACCAAGAAAGCCAATTCCTCCTCCTTGGGATTTGAATTTTTATACTGGAAAAACTGACTACAGCTCCATTTGAACTTGCAGCTTCAGCCTCTTTAAAGATGTGCACTTGGAAAACAGTGCGTGTAGCCTTAACTTTGTCCAGATGAGAGTTAGAAGCACTCATGGCTAACCCACCTTTCCTCATTTTTCATAAGGATAGGGTCTCTTCATACAAACCTCTCCATGCGTAAAGTGGTCAATGAACTGTCCCTTAACCAATGTATTAATTTACCCACTTTCCTTCCCCTTAGTGTGCAATTCCCTCTGATCACAGGCAACTTGGATTCCATCTGGATAAGACTGGACCTTCTGATATCCTTAATCAGTTTGTATCATTTTACCCCAGGGCTCTGGGGAAAGTTTCCTTTAAACTATATCTTAAAGGATTTCCAAAACACTATTTCTGATACTCCTTCCATGGGAAACTGTTGGCCTACACAGCTAGAGCCCACTCAACCAGAGCTGTGGCCTCTTCAGGGGCATTCTTCAAAGGGCTAGATACAGCCACCATTTTAGAGGCTGCCACACTCACTAAACATTATAAACTGGACTGCACTGCTAGGGCAGGATTTACTAAAGCCATCCTTCATGGGTTCTTGGAGAGTGGGCCCTGTTCCTCCCATAACGCAGGCTGAGCTTTGGTACTCTTCCCCAGTGTTGGAATATTGCAACATGAGAATAGAAGGACATAGAATACTTGTGTAAAATCTTGCCACAACCATGGATATCCTTCTCTTCCATGTTGCAGCATTCCTATCCCACCCTCCTACCCCCCTCTAAGACCCATTGCCTTTCTGGATGGCATCCTTTCAGCTTGTCTTAGACTATCTCAACTGGGGCATTCAGTTCTGAAGTCTCTGCATGCGGTAGTCGCATTTATGGCCCACAGTTTATGGTCCCTGTGTGTGATTTCCCATGCATCATATAGTAGCCAGGCTAAGCTTTTGTGTATGAGCCAGATATTTAGGTCACCTCAGAGGATCCCCAGAGTACTGCAATATGGAAGAGGAGGATCTCTGTTATGGTACGACTTCTTTCTAAAAACATCTTAAGTTTCTAACTCCTGCTGGAAACTTCACTGAAAGTAATTTGTGACTCACTCACTTGCCCCTTCATAATAGCCTTTTGTTAGTGAGGATGGTTAACTTTTTACTAATCCTAAAACTTTTCTTCCAGTACATTTATTGACCAGTTCTGTGCAAAAGTTTTGTAGATGGCCACATTGAGGTAATTCACAAAATCAGACTACTAGCAGCACGTGAATTGTTTTAATTGAGTTCAAATTCAGTAAACATAACCAAACATTGTCCTACCTCTGAAAAGTGCAGATACATCTGCACATATTGAAACCACACTCCTGCAAAAACAGGCCATGTTTCCCATATGTACATCACCATAGTAGCATAAGTCAGGATGGAGCTTGCTCCATTGCAGTACCAGTTCTTTGCTTAGTTTTTGGCCCTCAAACAAATCGTGCGAGCTTCAGAAATCCAGTTAACATTTTTGCATCATAGTGGGTGAAACGGATGCTTTCTGTAAGGGCATCATTACTCCAGTCAGCTGTGGGATGTGGAACCTCTATTCAAAGAGGTTTAAGGTATTGCATAGTAAACTTTAGCTTGGCTAGGTTTTTCTTATAGTTTTTACCATGAACCTATGAAAAGAGGTAAATTGCATCAATTCTAACAAACATCCTGCCGAAGGTTAGTTTGGCTCATGGCTTTCAAGTGCCAGGAGGCTTTTAGCATATTTATCCAACTATTTTAACCTGCAGTTCATGTGCATAAAGTCTGTTAGACTTTTCCTGAGGCAACTATGGGTCTCTGTGGTGGGGCCACAAGTATGGGGATACTAAAATTCCCTGGGATAATAGGATGGCCAACTTGAAAACTACCTAGGTAAAACAAATTTTCCAACAGTTGTCACAGTAAACACATGCAATATTTACTTTAACACAAACTGGTACCTAGTTTTCTATTAATATTTCAGTTATTTTCCCAGCATAGTCCTTGCAGCAGCACCCCCCCCCCCCCCCCAATGTCAGGTTTCCTAATATGAATAAGCTTGTTTTGTTTTAAAGTAGAAAGCATGATTAGAAATTGTTGGAATTTTGAGGTAGAGGTTTAGAAGGCAGGCAGGGATGTCATTCAGACCCCAGTGCAAAGATGGGGCAGTATTAATAAATTCAGCCTATGCCCCACGGCCAGGGCTCTGATAAGACTGCATTTACGTAGCAGTTGTAAGACAACATGAGTTCTTAATGGAAGAATGCTTCTGGCCGAATAGAATGGGATAAGAAGACTGCCTTGAATCCACATGGGTGGGGCAAAGGAACAAAGGAGAGGCAGTGTGCGCCTTCTCTTTGTTAAATGGCTTGACATAAATCTGATATTAATTCTTAAAGTAGTGCATATGATTGACCTTTGCATGCTGTGAAATGAATCTGAGGCAATGTACATTGTGGAAACAGTGAAAGCCTGCCAGAAACCCAAGATCAAGAATGTCTTTGCTTTCGGTATTGTATTAATTCCCCTATAAAGTTTACCAAAGAACTCTTGCACACATATTGTTGTAGTCAAATGTAATCTCTGGGACAGTCCAGCAACTTCTGTTAAAGTTTGAAACGTGGTCATGGTGCTGCAGATGAGGTTGGACTGTTTGGAGACTTGCAAGTAGTATGGAAGCCTAATTTTTGGATAACCAGACTGTCCCACAAGGTTGGCTACATTGTTCACTTGTCTCCTAAAAAGAAAAGGCATAAAATAAAGAATGCATTTCAAGTTGTTGGTGTGTCACAGGCTGTCATAAGCCATTTCAGTGCTTGTTCAATAGTGAGCATGTGTGCTCTTAAACAGTGCCCTTTTAGGTAACATTTTCACACCAGCCTACAAAAAGCATGGCTTTCATCTTTATTGAAAAATAAAAACTAAACAAATGGCAACCCCTCAGAAGAGATCATAAGAGACGTGACACAGGGAAGGTCCATATGATATGCCCTAGTGCAGGCCCCAAAAACAGGTATGCAACTGAGTTTTGCAGTACTGAAGCATGCCAATACAGCAACTGGTAAGTTGGTACTACATATTCAGAAGTACCCATGCTGCTGACACCCACACCCTGATGCAGATGTCAGGAGCAGGTCAGATGCTGATGTAATGCAACCGGTTGCAGGATGACCAAAACAGAGGAGTGCCACTGCTGCAGCTTTCAGCATCGCTAATTGCACAATTTAATGTAACTACTGTTCCTGATTTTTATTAGGAACCCTGAAGAGGCTCTTCAGCTCAACCAGAAGGAATATCCATATCCTTGTCTTAGTTGCAGAAGTATCCTTTAGCGTATGTAGAGTTTGACCGAACCAAGTGTCGAGTAGTCTCCCATTTACTTACTGCTGAGGTGAAATAGTAGTGAAAGCTATTCTTATTTCAGGTATGGCATGTAATAATGGTTGACTGTTGCCAGAACAGCTGAGAACAAACTGTATCATTTATCAGATAAGGGGGTACACTACCATAATATGGTACAGAAAACTAAATGGTTGCCATTTTGAGACAAGGGCCCATTACTTATGGTGCCGCAAGAGAACACTTTAACACTCCTCTAATAAACACTAGTAGAACCCTAGAAATCAGACACTCCAAAAAGGCTCCCCTGCTGCAAAGACCACCATATACCATGGCAACAAGTTTGCCCTGTAGCGTAGAATGGTCTACTAGATGAGATGAAAACTGGCTTTCAAAAACTCTTGCATGAACATTTCCAGTAGGAAATAAGTGGCAATTGCTGTTTTTTGTTCAGTGCCTATCCATGGTGTATTGTGCTTCACTGCAGAAGTCAACTTGCCAGTAATGTGCTGCATTATTTTATTTACTGTGATTACTGCTACTGTTTACGTTCAGTACTCTAGTTTAATCTTAGTACATCAGTAGCACCACAGTACAATCATAATTCTCACAAAACAATGTGATGTGGAATCCAAACCTAGATCTATGTGATGCTTGTGGTGGTGGGGTTTGTGTATTGTGGGGATGCAAGCACACTTGCTGTTTGTACTTGTGGCCAGACAGTGTCTGTATACTTGAAATGGCTAGTCTCTTCTTGAGAAGAATAGTCTGATGCAGTGGTCCCCCATTGTGTGGCATCACTGTGACTGTGCAATAAACAATTATGCATGGTCCTTGGGGGTTTTTGTCTGAATGGATGTGTGGTTGGCTGGGATGTAAATAATGCTTATATGCTGAAGGGATGTGTTGCCCTCCTTACTAGACTGTGTGCTCATCTTTTCTGGTCACAAGCTAATGGGCACTCATGAAACAGTAGTTGACTGATACTATCCCAATCATCTACCATCAATGTACAAGGTTTCAGGGATGGGTAGTGATTTAATGAGCAAACAGTATTTGCTTTGGCCTACGTTAGTCATGCAATGCATATTTTATATAGTCTCAATTTATTTTAGGAGAATGACCATCTTTAGACGTGTGTGTGTGTGTGTGTGTGTGTGTGTGTGTGTGTGTGTGTGTGTGTGTGTGTGTGTGTGTGTGTGTGTGTGTGTGTGTGTGTGTGTGTGTGTGTGTGTGTGTGTGTGTGTGTGTGTGTGTGTGTGTGTGTTGCATGATACAGTGGAGAGCTGCAAAGAACTGTGCTGATATTGGGCTAGATGCCTTGGTGGGTAGTCAACAGGAGTGTAATCGTCCATTATTGCTGCCAGCTTGCAGTCGGACTGCCCATGTAGTTACCTGGTAGTCACTGCAGTGCAAATGAGTGCTCTGTAAAAAAAAAAATTTCTACTGACAAGGCTGAGTGTGGAGGAGAAGGCTTGTAAACGGAAGTCAGTCTTGTATGAGCTGACTGGGGTACTGCGCAACATGCAGAGTAATGGAATCGGAAGTCCTACATGGGTTATGATGGACAGTGACCTACCAGGTTAACACCTTTGTGTAACAAACTTTGAGATGTTGCTTTCATCGGGTCGAAAGGGTCATTGCAGTGTTAGGCAGCATGTTTCATAGGTAGGTACTAGGCTATCGGCCCAAGGGTGTACGTAAGCCTAGCCAGCAAAGTTCCATAGCTTTACACCACCCAAGAAAGTTATTTTCCTGTGCCACTGTCCAGCAGAGAGAGAGAAGTGA